>NC_088236.1:14667704-14708493 GCF_036934945.1 Oncorhynchus masou masou | reverse complement strand
GAGCTGGGCTCTAGAACAAACAAATGGGGTTTTTAAACCATGGGGAAGGAACTGTGATAGGTCAGGAAATTGGAGGAGGTGTGTCTTCTGATTGATGATTGATTGGGGAGTGATGATTTTCACCTGTGAGGGGAGAAGGAGAGAAAAGAAACACACACACAGGATACACACACACACACAGGATAACTGTATCCGTAACAAGTGGACAGGAGAGGAGTGGACATGACAGGAGAGGAGTGGACAGGAGAGGAGTGGACATGACAGGAGAGGAGTGGACATGACAGGAGAGGAGTGGACAGGAGAGGAGTGGACAGGAGAGGAGTGGACAGGAGAGGACAGGAGAGGACAGGAGAGGAGTGAACATGACAGGAGAGGAGTGGACATGACAGGAGAGGAGTGGACAGGAGAGGAGTGGACATGACAGGAGAGGAGTGGACAGGAGAGGAGTGGACATGACAGGAGAGGAGTGAACATGACAGGAGAGGAGTGGACAGGAGAGGAGTGGACAGGAGAGGAGTGGACAGGAGAGGACAGGAGAGGACAGGAGAGGAGTGAACATGACAGGAGAGGAGTGGACATGACAGGAGAGGAGTGGACAGGAGAGGAGTGGACAGGAGAGGAGTGGACATGACAGGAGAGGAGAGGACAGGAGAGGAGTGGACAGGAGAGGAGTGGACATGACAGGAGAGGAGTGGACAGGAGAGGAGTGGACATGACAGGAGAGGAGTGGACATGACAGGAGAGGAGTGGACAGGAGAGGAGTGGACATGACAGGAGAGGAGAGGACAGGAGAGGAGTGGACAGGAGAGGAGTGGACATGACAGGAGAGGAGTGGACAGGAGAGGAGTGGACATGACAGGAGAGGAGTGGACATGACAGGAGAGGAGTGGACAGGAGAGGAGTGGACATGACAGGAGAGGAGTGGACAGGACAGGAGTGGAGGAGAGGAGTGGACATGACAGGAGAGGAGTGGACAGGAGAGGAGTGGACATGACAGGAGAGGAGAGGACAGGAGAGGAGTGGACAGGAGAGGAGGACATGACAGGAGAGGAGAGGACAGGAGAGGAGTGGACAGGGAGAGGAGTGGACATGACAGGAGAGGAGTGGACAGGAGAGGAGTGGACATGACAGGAGAGGAGTGGACAGGAGAGGAGTGGACATGACAGGAGAGAGGAGAGGGAGGAGTGGACATGACAGGAGAGGAGAGGAGTGACAGGAGAGGAGTGGACATGACAGGAGAGGAGTGGACAGGAGAGGAGTGGACAGGAGAGGAGTGGACATGACAGGAGAGGAGAGGAGAGGTGACATGGACAGGAGAGGAGTGGACATGACAGGAGAGGAGTGGACAGGGAGAGGAGTGGACATGACAGGAGAGGAGTGGACAGGAGAGGACATGACAGGAGAGGAGTGGACATGACAGGAGAGGAGAGGAGAGAGGAGTGGACAGGAGAGGAGTGGACATGACAGGAGAGGAGTGGACAGGAGAGGAGTGGACAGGAGAGGAGTGGACATGAGAGGAGTGGACAGGAGAGGAGTGGACATGACAGGAGAGGAGTGGACAGGAGAGGAGTGGACAGGAGAGGAGTGGACATGACAGGAGAGGAGTGGACAGGAGAGGAGTGGACATGACAGGAGAGGAGTGGACAGGAGAGGAGAGGAGTGGACAGGAGAGGAGTGGACAGGAGAGGAGTGGACAGGAGAGGACAGGAGAGAACAGGAGAGTAGTGGACAGGAGAGAACAGGAGAGTAGTGGACAGGACATGACAGGAGAGGAGTGGACATGACAGGAGAGGAGTGGACAGGAGAGGAGTGGACATGACAGGAGAGGAGTGGACAGGAGAGGAGAGGAGTGGACATGACAGGAGAGGAGTGGACATGACAGGAGAGGAGTGGACAGGAGAGGAGAGGAGAGGAGTGGACATGACAGGAGAGGAGTGGACAGGAGAGGAGTGGACATGACAGGAGAGGAGTGGACATGACAGGAGAGGAGTGGACAGGAGAGGAGTGGACATGACAGGAGAGGAGTGGACATGACAGGAGAGGAGTGGACAGGAGAGGAGTGGAGGAGAGGAGTGGACATGACAGGAGAGGAGAGGACAGGAGAGGATGGACAGGAGAGGGAGAGGACATGACAGGAGAGGAGTGGAGGAGAGGAGTGGACATGACAGGAGAGGAGTGGACATGACAGGAGAGGAGTGGACAGGACAGGAGGAGAGGAGAGAGTGGACATGACAGGAGAGGAGAGGACAGGAGAGGAGTGGACAGGAGAGGAGTGGACATGACAGGAGAGGAGTGGACATGACAGGAGAGGAGTGGACAGGACAGGAGTGAACATGACAGGAGAGGAGTGGACAGGAGAGGAGTGGACAGGAGAGGAGTGGACAGGAGAGGACAGGAGAGGACAGGAGAGGAGTGAACATGACAGGAGAGGAGTGGACATGACAGGAGAGGAGTGGACAGGAGAGGAGAGGAGTGGACATGACAGGAGAGGAGTGGACATGACAGGAGAGGAGTGGACATGACAGGAGAGGAGTGGACAGGAGAGGAGAGGAGTGGACATGACAGGAGAGGAGTGGACATGACAGGAGAGGAGTGAACATGACAGGAGAGGAGTGGACAGGAGAGGAGTGGACATGACAGGAGAGGAGTGGACAGGAGAGGAGTGGACAGGAGAGGACAGGAGAGAACAGGAGAGTAGTGGACAGGAGATGACAGGAGAGAACAGGAGAGGAGTGGACAGGAGTGGACATGACAGGAGAGGAGTGGACATGACAGGAGAGGAGTGGACAGGAGAGGAGTGGACAGGAGAGGAGTGGACATGACAGGAGAGGAGTGGACATGACAGGAGAGGAGTGGACAGGAGAGGAGTGGACATGACAGGAGAGGAGTGGACAGGAGAGGAGTGAACATGACAGGAGAGGAGTGGACATGACAGGAGAGGAGTGGACAGGAGAGGAGTGGACAGGAGAGGAGTGGACATGACAGGAGAGGAGTGGACAGGAGAGGAGTGGACATGACAGGAGAGGAGTGGACATGACAGGAGAGGAGTGGACAGGAGAGGAGTGGACAGGAGAGGAGTGGACATGACAGAGGAGAGGAGAGGACAGGAGAGGAGTGGACAGGAGAGAGTGGACATGACAGGAGTGGACAGGGAGAGGAGTGGACATGACAGGAGAGGAGTGGACATGACAGGAGAGGAGTGGACAGGAGAGGAGTGGACAGGAGAGGAGTGGACATGACAGGAGAGGAGAGGACAGGAGAGGAGTGGACAGGAGAGGAGTGGACATGACAGGAGAGGAGAGTGACATGACAGGAGAGGAGTGGACAGGAGAGGGAGTGACATGACAGGAGAGGAGTGGACAGGAGAGAGTGGACAGGAGAGGAGTGGGACAGGGAGACAGGAGAGGAGTGAACATGACAGGAGAGGAGTGGACATGACAGGAGAGGAGTGGACAGGAGAGGAGTGGACATGACAGGAGAGGAGTGGACAGGAGGGAGTGACATGACAGTGGAGGAGAGGAGTGACATGACAGGAGAGGAGTGGACAGGAGAGGAGTGGACAGGAGAGGAGTGAGTGGACATGACAGGACAGGAGAGGAGTGGACAGGAGAGGAGTGGACATGACAGGAGAGGAGTGGACAGGAGAGGAGGACAGGAGAGGAGTGGACATGACAGGAGAGGAGAGGACAGGAGAGGAGTGGACAGGAGAGGAGTGGACATGACAGGAGAGGAGTGGACAGGAGAGGAGGAGGAGAGGAGTGGACATGACAGGAGAGAGTGGACAGGAGAGGAGTGGACATGACAGGAGAGGAGTGGACATGACAGGGAGAGGAGTGGACAGGAGAGGAGTGGACAGAGGAGAGGACAGGAGAGGAGGAGAGACAGGAGAGAGTGGAGGAGTGACATGGAGAGGAGAGTGGACATGACAGAGGAGAGGAGTGGACATGGAGGAGAGGAGTGGACATGACAGGAGAGGGACATGACAGGAGAGGAGAGGACATGACAGGAGAGGAGTGGACAGGAGAGGGAGTGGACATGACAGGAGAGGAGTGGACAGACAGGAGAGGAGTGGACATGACAGGAGAGGAGTGGACATGACAGGAGAGGAGTGGACAGGAGAGGAGAGGAGAGGAGAGGAGTGGACATGACAGGAGAGGAGTGGACAGGAGAGGAGTGGACATGACAGGAGAGGAGTGGACATGACAGGAGAGGAGTGGACATGACAGGAGAGGAGAGTGACATGACAGGAGAGAGAGTGGACATGACAGGAGAGGAGTGGACAGGAGAGGAGTGGACAGGAGAGGAGTGGACATGACAGGAGAGGAGTGGACATGACAGGAGAGGAGTGGACAGGAGAGGAGTGGACAGGAGAGGAGTGACATGACAGGAGAGGAGTGGACATGACAGGAGAGGAGTGGACAGGAGAGGAGTGGACAGGAGAGGAGTGGACATGACAGGAGAGGAGAGGACAGGAGAGGAGTGGACAGGAGAGGAGTGGACATGACAGGAGAGGAGTGGACAGGAGAGGAGTGGACAGGAGAGGAGTGGACATGACAGGAGAGGAGTGGACAGGAGAGGAGTGGACATGACAGGAGAGGAGTGGACATGACAGAGGAGAGAGGACAGGAGAGGAGTGGACAGGAGAGGAGTGGACAGGAGAGGAGGAGGACAGGAGAGAGTGGACATGACAGGAGAGGAGTGGACAGGAGAGGAGTGGACATGACAGGAGAGGAGTGGACAGGAGAGGAGTGGACATGACAGGAGAGGAGTGGACATGACAGGAGAGGAGTGGAGGAGAGGAGAGGAGTGGACAGGAGAGGAGTGGACATGGACAGGAGAGGACAGGAGGACAGGAGAGGAGTGGACAGGAGATGACAGGAGAGAACAGGAGAGTAGTGGGACAGGAGAGGAGTGGACATGACAGGAGAGGAGTGGACATGGACAGGAGAGGATTGGACATGACAGGAGAGGAGTGGACATGACAGGAGAGGAGTGGACATGACAGGAGAGGAGTGGACATGACAGGAGAGGAGTGGACAGGAGAGGAGTGGACATGACAGGGAGGAGTGGACAGGAGAGAGTGGACAGGAGAGGACAGGAGAGAACAGGAGGAGTGGACATGACAGGAGAGGAGTGGACAGGAGAGGAGTGGACAGGACAGGAGAGGTGTGGACAGGAGAGAGTGGACAGGAGAGGAGTGGACAGGAGGAGTGGACAGGAGAGGAGTGGACAGGAGAGGACAGGAGAGAACAGGAGAGTAGTGGACATGACAGGAGAGGAGTGGACAGGAGAGGAGAGGAGAGGAGTGGACAGGAGAGGAGAGGACAGGAGAGGTGTGGACAGGAGAGGAGTGACAGGAGAGGAGAGGACAGGACAGGAGAGGAGTGGACAGGAGAGGAGTGGACATGACAGGAGAGGAGTGGACAGGAGAGGAGTGGACATGACAGGAGAGGAGTGGACAGTGACAGGAGAGGAGGAGAGAACAGGAGAGGAGTGGACATGACAGGAGAGGAGTGGACATGACAGGAGAGGAGTGGACAGGAGAGGAGTGGACAGGAGAGGAGAGGACAGGAGGTGTGGACATGACAGGAGAGGAGAGGACAGGACAGGAGAGGAGTGGACATGACAGGAGGAGGAGTGGACATGACAGGAGAGGAAAGGAGTGGACAGGAGAGGAGTGGACAGGAGAGGAGTGGACATGACAGGAGAGGAGTGGACAGGAGAGGAGTGGACAGGAGAGGAGTGGACATGACAGGAGAGGAATGGACAGGAGAGGAGTGGACATGGACAGGAGGAGAGGAGTGGACAGGAGAGGAGTGGACAGGACAGGAGAGGAGTGGACATGACAGGAGAGGAGAGGACATGGACAGGAGAGGAGTGGACAGGAGAGGAGTGGACAGGAGGAGAGGAGTGGACAGGAGAGGGAGTGACAGGAGAGGAGTGGACAGGAGAGGAGAGTGGACAGGAGGAGGAGAGGACAGGAGAGGAGAGGAGAGACAGGAGAGGAGTGGACATGACAGGAGAGGAGTGGACAGGAGAGGAGAGGAGAGGAGTGGACAGGAGAGGAGGACAGGAGAGTGGACAGTGGACAGGAGAGGAGTGGACAGGACAGGAGAGGAGTGGACAGGAGAGGAGTGGACATGACAGGAGAGGAGTGGACAGGAGAGGAGTGAACATGACAGGAGAGGAGTGGACAGGAGAGGAGTGGACAGGAGAGGACAGGAGGAGGAGAGAGTGGACATGACAGGAGAGGAGTGGACATGACAGGAGAGGAGTGGACAGGAGAGGAGAGGAGAGGAGTGGACAGGAGAGGAGAGGACATGGACAGGAGAGGAGTGGACAGGAGAGGAGAGGACAGGACAGGAGAGGAGTGGACATGACAGGAGAGGAGTGGACAGGAGAGAGGAGTGGACAGGAGAGGAGTGACAGGAGAGGAGATGGACAGGAGAGGAGTGGACAGGAGAGGAGTGGACAGGAGAGGAGTGGACATGGACAGGAGAGAGGAGTGGACAGGAGAGGAGTGGACAGGAGAGGAGTGGACATGACAGGAGAGGAATGGACAGGAGAGGAGAGGAGTGGACAGGAGAGGAGTGGACAGTAGAGGAGAGGAGTGGACAGGAGAGGAGTGGACAGGACAGGAGAGGAGTGGACAGGAGAGGGAGGAGGGAGGAGAGGAGTGGACAGAGGAGTGGACAGGAGAGGACATGACAGGAGAGGAGTGGACATGACAGGAGAGGAGTGGACAGGACAGGGAGGAGTGGACACAGGAGAGGAGGACATGACAGGAGAGGAGAGGACAGGAGAGGAGGAGTGGACAGGACAGAGGAGAGGAGAGGAGTGGACATGACAGGAGAGGAGTGGACAGGACAGTGGACAGGAGAGGAGTGGACAGGAGAGGAGTGGACATGACAGGAGAGGAGTGGACAGGAGAGGAGTGGACAGGACAGGAGAGGAGTGGACATGACAGGAGAGGAGTGGACAGGAGAGGAGTGGACATGACAGGAGAGGAGTGGACATGACAGGAGAGGAGTGGACAGGAGAGGAGTGGACAGGAGAGGAGTGGACATGACAGGAGAGGAGAGGACAGGAGAGGAGTGGACAGGAGAGGAGTGGACATGACAGGAGAGGAGTGGACAGGAGAGGAGTGGACATGACAGGAGAGGAGTGGACATGACAGGAGAGGAGTGGACAGGAGAGGAGTGGACAGGAGAGGAGTGGACATGACAGGAGAGGAGAGGACAGGAGAGGAGTGGACAGGAGAGGAGTGGACATGACAGGAGAGGAGTGGACATGACAGGAGAGGAGTGGACAGGAGAGGAGTGAACATGACAGGAGAGGAGTGGACAGGAGAGGAGTGGACAGGAGAGGAGTGGACAGGAGAGGACAGGAGAGGACAGGAGAGGAGTGAACATGACAGGAGAGGAGTGGACATGACAGGAGAGGAGTGGACAGGAGAGGAGTGGACATGACAGGAGAGGAGTGGACAGGAGAGGAGTGGACATGACAGGAGAGGAGTGGACAGGAGAGGAGTGGACATGACAGGAGAGGAGTGGACAGGAGAGGAGTGGACAGGAGAGGAGTGGAGTGGACATGACAGGAGAGGAGAGGACAGGAGAGGAGTGGACAGGAGAGGAGTGGACATGACAGGAGAGGAGTGGACAGGAGAGGAGTGGACAGGAGAGGAGTGGACATGACAGGAGAGGAGAGGACAGGAGAGGAGTGGACAGGAGAGGAGTGGACATGACAGGAGAGGAGTGGACAGGAGAGGAGTGGACAGGAGAGGAGTGGACATGACAGGAGAGGAGTGGACAGGAGAGGAGTGGACATGACAGGAGAGGAGTGGACAGGAGAGGAGAGGAGTGGACAGGAGAGGAGTGGACAGGAGAGGAGAGTAGTGGACAGGAGATGACAGAGAGACAGGAGAGTAGTGGACATGACAGGAGAGAGTGGACATGACAGGAGAGGAGTGGACATGACAGGAGAGGAGAGGAGTGGACATGACAGGAGAGGAGTGGACAGGAGAGGAGTGGACATGACAGGAGAGGAGTGGACAGGAGAGAGGAGTGGACATGACAGGAGAGGAGTGGACATGACAGGAGAGGAGTGGACAGGAGAGGAGAGGAGTGGACATGACATGACAGGAGAGGAGTGGACAGGAGAGGAGTGGACAGGAGGAGAGGAGTGGACATGACAGGAGGAGTGGACAGGAGAGAGGAGGAGTGGACATGACAGGAGAGGAGTGGACATGACAGGAGAGGAGTGGACAGGAGAGGAGTGGACAGGAGAGGAGTGGACATGACAGGAGAGGAGTGGACATGACAGGAGAGGAGTGGACAGGAGAGGAGTGGACAGGAGAGGAGTGGACATGACAGGAGAGGAGTGGACATGACAGGAGAGGAGTGGACAGGAGAGGAGTGGACAGGAGAGGAGTGGACATGACAGGAGAGGAGAGGACAGGAGAGGAGTGGACAGGAGAGGAGTGGACATGACAGGGAGACAGGAGAGGATGGACAGGAGAGGAGTGGACATGACAGGAGAGGAGTGGACAGGAGAGGAGTGGACATGACAGGAGAGGAGTGGACAGGAGAGGAGAGGAGTGGACAGGAGAGGAGAGGACAGGAGAGGAGTGGACAGGAGAGGAGTGGACAGGAGAGGACAGGAGAGAACAGGAGAGTAGTGGACATGACAGGAGAGGAGTGGACAGGAGAGGAGTGGACATGACAGGAGAGGAGTGGACAGGAGAGGAGAGGAGTGGACATGACAGGAGAGGAGTGGACATGACAGGAGAGGAGTGGACAGGAGAGGAGAGGACAGGAGAGGAGTGGACAGGAGAGGAGTGGACAGGAGAGGACAGGAGAGAACAGGAGAGTAGTGGACAGGAGATGACAGGAGAGAACAGGAGAGTAGTGGACATGACAGGAGAGGAGTGGACATGACAGGAGAGGAGTGGACAGGAGAGGAGAGGAGAGGAGTGGACAGGAGAGGATTGGACATGACAGGAGAGGAGTGGACATGACAGGAGAGGAGTGGACATGACAGGAGAGGAGTGGACATGACAGGAGAGGAGTGGACAGGAGAGGAGTGGACATGACAGGAGAGGAGTGGACAGGAGAGGAGTGGACAGGAGAGGACAGGAGAGAACAGGAGAGTAGTGGACATGACAGGAGAGGAGTGGACAGGAGAGGAGAGGAGAGTGGACAGGACAGGGAGAGGAGTGGACAGGAGAGGAGTGGACAGGAGAGGAGAGGACATGACAGGAGAGGAGTGGACAGGAGAGGAGTGGACAGGAGAGGAGGAGAGAGGAGAGTAGTGGACATGACAGGAGAGGAGTGGACAGGAGAGGAGGAGAGGAGTGGACAGGAGAGGAGAGGACAGGGAGGTGTGGACAGGAGAGGAGTGGACAGGAGAGGAGAGGACAGGACAGGAGAGAGTGGACAGGAGAGGAGTGGACATGACAGGAGAGGAGTGGACAGGAGAGGAACATGACAGGAGAGGAGTGGACAGGAGAGTGGACAGGAGAGGACATGACAGGAGAGTAGTGGACATGACAGGAGAGGAGTGGACATGACAGGAGAGGAGAGAGAGGAGAGGAGAGGAGTGGACAGGAGAGGAGAGGACAGGAGAGGTGTGGACAGGAGAGGAGTGGACAGGAGAGGAGAGGAGGACAGGAGAGGAGTGGACATGACAGGAGAGGAGTGGACATGAGAGGAGAGGAGTGGACATGGACAGGGAGGAAAGGAGTGGACAGGAGAGGAGTGGACAGGACAGGAGAGGATGGACAGGAGAGGAGAGGAGAGGAGTGGACAGGAGAGGAGAGGAGTGGACAGGGAGAGTGGACAGGGAGGAGTGGACATGACAGGAGAGGAATGGACAGGAGAGGAGAGGAGTGGACAGGACAGTAGAGGAGAGGAGTGGACAGGAGAGGAGTGGACAGGACAGGAGAGGAGTGGACAGGAGAGGGGAGAGGACAGGAGAAGAGAGGACAGGAGAGGAGAGGAGTGGACAGGAGAGAGTGGACAGGAGAGGAGTGGACAGGAGAGGAGTGGACAGGAGAGGAGAGGACAGGACAGGAGAGGAGTGGACAGGAGAGGAGAGGAGTGGACAGGAGAGGAGAGGACAGGAGAGGAGAGGAGAGAACAGGAGAGTAGTGGACATGACAGGAGAGGAGTGGACAGGAGAGGAGAGGAGAGGAGTGGACAGGAGAGGAGAGGACAGGAGAGGTGTGGACAGGAGAGGAGTGGACAGGAGAGGAGAGGACAGGACAGGAGAGGAGTGGACAGGAGAGGAGTGGACATGACAGGAGAGGAGTGGACAGGAGAGGAGTGAACATGACAGGAGAGGAGTGGACAGGAGAGGAGTGGACAGGAGAGGACAGGAGAGAACAGGAGAGTAGTGGACATGACAGGAGAGGAGTGGACATGACAGGAGAGGAGTGGACAGGAGAGGAGAGGAGAGGAGTGGACAGGAGAGGAGAGGACAGGAGAGGTGTGGACAGGAGAGGAGTGGACAGGAGAGGAGAGGACAGGACAGGAGAGGAGTGGACATGACAGGAGAGGAGTGGACAGGAGAGGAGAGGAGTGGACAGGAGAGGAGTGGACAGGAGAGGAAAGGAGTGGACAGGAGAGGAGTGGACAGGACAGGAGAGGAGTGGACAGGAGAGGAGAGGAGAGGAGTGGACAGGAGAGGAGAGGAGTGGACAGGAGAGGAGTGGACAGGAGAGGAGTGGACATGACAGGAGAGGAATGGACAGGAGAGGAGAGGAGTGGACAGGAGAGGAGTGGACAGTAGAGGAGAGGAGTGGACAGGAGAGGAGTGGACAGGACAGGAGAGGAGTGGACAGGAGAGGGGAGGAGGGGACAGGAGAAGAGAGGACAGGAGAGGAGAGGAGTGGACAGGAGAGGAGTGGACAGGAGAGGAGTGGACAGTAGAGGAGAGGAGTGGACAGGAGAGGAGTGGACAGGACAGGAGAGGAGTGGACAGGAGAGGAGAGGAGTGGACAGGAGAGGAGAGGACAGGAGAGGAGAGGAGTGGACAGGAGAGGACAGGAGAGGAGTGGACAGGAGAGGAGAGGAGTGGACAAGAGAGGAGTGGACAGGAGAGGAGTGGACAGGAGAGGAGTGGACAGGAGAGGAGAGGAGTGGACAGGAGAGGAGTGGACAGGACAGGAGAGGAGTGGACAGGAGAGGAGAGGAGTGGACAGGAGAGGACAGGAGAGGAGAGGAGTGGACAGGAGAGGAGTGGACATGACAGGACAGGAATGGACAGGAGAGGAGAGGAGTGGACAGGAGAGGAGAGGAGTGGACAGGAGAGGAGAGGAGTGGACAGGAGTGAAGAGGACAGGAGAGGAGTGGACAGGAGAGGAGAGGCGTGGACAGGAGAGGAGAGGACAGGAGAGGAGTGGACAGGAGAGGAGTGGACAGGAGAGGAGAGGACAGGAGAGGAGTGGACAGGAGATGAGTGGACAGGAGAGGAGTGGACAGGAGAGGACAGGAGAGGAGAGGAATGGACAGGAGAGGAGTGGACAGGACACGAAAGGACAGGAGAGGAGAGGTTTCTCTCAGCCTCTGCAAAATAGCTCCAGAAAAGGTCATGAAAGATCAACATTGAATTAGCCTCATTAAACCAGCCTGATCTCGCTATCTCACATGCTGGTTCACTGCAGATATCAAGACATGAGCACAGCATTCAATCTGCTTGACCAAGGTAACATTGTATTTCCCTGCTTCTCAAAAGTATTTCTCTAACACATCATTCACAGGGGTGTGCATCACTTCATCCATGTATAACCAGCAGGTTATAGAACATTAACCTGTGAATAATTGGATGGTTTTAGGAGTGATCCATGTCATTCCATCTCATGCAGTGATGTAGTGGTAAAGAAAATTGGTGTGTAAACTCTGTCAATCACAGTGAAAAAAGATACGCTCCCTATCCTTCCAATACTTTTTCGAAATCTAAGCATGGTCTCTTGAAAGATTGAATAAGATGCGCTTGACATTTTGGCAGTGTTTCTTTGACAGACAGAGATATGAAGAGCTGAGGGCTGTGTTGTGGTCCCCCACCCCCCATTTGCCCTCAGAACAGCCTTAATTTGTCTGGGCATGGATGTACAAGGTGTCGAAAGCGTTCCACAGCGATACCGGCCCATGTTGACTCCACTGCTTCCCACAGTGACTGTATGTCAAGTTGGCTGGATGTCCTTTGGGTGGTGGACCATTCTTGATACTCACCGCAGCATTGCAGTTCTTGACACAAACCGGTGCGCCCATTTACCCTCACAATCCATGTCTCAATTGTCTCAAGGCATAAAAATCCTTGATGCCTGCAAGATCTATTTCGAACCCAGCCATGGTACTATGGTGCCATGGTTCAGTCATTCTGTTTACAAGCTCACTAGTCCTGCCTCAGTCATCTGAGTTGAAAAAAACAGCAGACTAAAGAATGCAATGACCGACCCTTTTGTACATATGATATTTTTGTCAGTTAAAAAGTGTCTGCCAGGTTTCGACACAGGGAGATAGACCACAGAAGATTCTCACCCCCTTTGCTTCACAGCATCTGAACCTTGTGGTTGCGTTTTATTCGCTGTTATGGTGTCACACCCTGGCCATAGAGAGGCTTTTATTCTCTATTTTGGTTAGGCCAGGGTGTGACTAGGGTGGGCATTCAAGTTTCTTTATTTCTATGTTTTCTATTTCTTTGTGTTTGGCCGGGTGTGGTTCTCAATCAGAGACAACTGTCTATCGTTGTATCTGATTGGGAATCATACTTAGGCAGCCTTTTTTCCTTTCGCATTTGTGGGTAGTTGACTTTGTTAGTGGCATGATTGCCCAGTTAAGCTTCACGGTCGTTTCCTTGTTTTGTTGGCGACATTCATTTCAAATAAAAAGAAGTGTATGCTCATCACACTGCGCTTTGGTCCAGTCATTTCCAGGAAGATGGTCGTGACAGATGGGGTGTAACAATTTCAATAGGATATGTATGGTAATAATCGGTTAATACCTTGAGTGCCCCGTGGTCTGCAGCTGAGCCGGGATCTACCCCAGTGATGTAGATACCCAGGCCATACTCCGCCCCTCCTCTGATCATCAGGCCCAGAGAGAGACCATCGTCCAGGTTCAGGTTTACCTTTAGGGACAGACAGAGGGGGTAGTCACCAGACAGGAAGTGACAGTGGTAAGTGATATGATGTGCTTCCCAAATGGCACCAAATTATTTGAAGAAAGCAACATACAGAATGTCAGAGCACCTTTCTTTACAAATTACTGTTTATATCAAAGGTGCAGAGGTAGCATCAACCAATCCCTCCTACACATGAGTCTTGATGCCCAAAGGGAGGAGTCCCAAATTAAAGACCTGACTCTCCATTGGCAGAGATTCATGCCCCCTGGCTTCGCCTCAAGATAAGCAACAGATCATCACACCTTGTATGGGGGCCTGGGGTCTGGGCTGAGGTATGGTACTAACAGGGGCTTCGTACCAAACAGCATCCCATTCCCTACAGAGTGTACTACTTTTGACCAGGGATGCCATTTAGAGAATAGGATGTCATTAGAGAATAGGATGCCATTTAAGATGCAGATGGGGTCTCAGGCCCATATTGAGAGAGACTATATGAATGTCAATTTAATGACATAAACATCTCAGGCCCTCCGAATCTCACCCAAATAGAGGGGAAAATAACCTGTTAGAAATTCTCTGCATGATGAATTTAGCCCTGTAATCCTCTACTGCTCCCACAGTTTATTTAGTGATGAAGTTAGCCCTGTAACCCTCTACTGTTCACACAGTTTATTTAGTGATTAAGTTAGCTCACGTAACCCTCTACTGTTCCCACAGATTATTTAGTGATTAAGTTAGCCCCATAACCCTCTACTGTTCCCACAGATTATTTTATTTAGTGATTAAGTGATTAGTTAGCCCTGTAACGCTCTACTGTTCCCACAGATTATTTAGTGATTAAGTTAGCCCCGTAATGCTCTACTGTTCCCACAGATTATTTAATGATTAAGTTAGCCTAGTACCCTCTACTGTTCCCACAGATTATTTAGTGATTAAGTTAGCCCCGTAACGCTCTACTGTTCCCACAGATTATTTAGTGATTAAGTTACTCTACTGTTCCCACAGATTATTTAGTGATTAGTTTTAGTTCCCACAGATTATTTAGTGATTAAGTTAGCCCCGTAACGCCCTACTGTTCCCACAGTTTATTTAGTGATTAAATTAGCCCCGTAACCCTCTACTGTTCCCACAGTTTATTTAGTGATTAAATAAGCCCTGTAACGCTCTACTGTTCCCACAGTATATTTAGTGATTAAGTTAGCCCTGTAACGCTCTACTGTTCCCACAGTTTATTTAGTGATTAAGTTAGCCCTGTAACGCTCTACTGTTCCCACAGATTATTTAGTGATTAAGTTAGCCCTGTAACGCTCTACTGTTCCCACAGATTATTTAGTGATTAAGTTAGCCCTGTAACGCTCTACTGTTCCCACAGTATATTTAGTGATTAAGTTAGCCCTGTAACGCTCTACTGTTCCCACAGTTTATTTAGTGATTAAGTTAGCTCACATAACCCTCTACTGTTCCCACAGTTTATTTAGTGATTAAGTAAGCCCCATACACCTCTACTGTTCCCACAGTTTATTTAGTGATTAAGTTAGAACCCCATACACCTCTACTGTTCCCACAGTTTATTTAGTGATTAAGTTAGCCCCGTAACGCTCTACTGTTCCCACAGTTTATTTAGTGATTAAGTTAGCCCTGTAACGCTCTACTGTTCCCAGAGATTATTTAGTGATTAAGTTAGCCCCGTAGCCCTCTACTGTTCCCACAGTTTATTTAGTGATTAAGTTAGCCCCATACACCTCTACTGTTCCCACAGTTTATTTAGTGATTAAATTAGCCCTGTAATGCTCTACTGTTCCCACAGATTATTTAGTGATTAAGACCCCATACACCTCTACTGTTCCCACAGTTTATTTAGTGATTAAATTAGCCCCGTAACGCTCTACTGTTCCCACAGATTATTTAGTGATTAAGTTAGCCCCATAACGCTCTACTGTTCCCACAGTTTATTTAGTGATTAAGTTAGCTCACGTAACCCTCTACTGTCCCCACAGTTTATTTAGTGATTAAGTTAGCTCACGTAACCCTCTACTGTACCCACAGTTTATTTAGTGATTAAGTTAGCCCCGTAACGCTCTACTGTCCCCAAAGTTTATTTAGTGATTAAGTTAGCTCACATAACCCTCTACTGTTCCCACAGATTATTTAGTGATTAAATTAGCCCTGTTACGCTCTACTGTTCCCACAGTTTATTTAGTGATTAATTTAGCTCACGTAACCCTCTACTGTTCCCACATTTTATTTAGTGATTAAGTTAGCTAACCCCATAACCTCTACTGTTCCCACAGTTTATTTAGTGATTAAGTTAGCTCACGTAACCCTCTAATGTTCCCACAGTTTATTTAGTGATTAAGTTAGCTCACGTAGCCCTCTACTGTTCACACAGTTTATTTAGTGATTAAGTTAGCCCCATACACCTCTACTGTTCCCACAGTATATTTAGTGATTAAGTTAGCCCCGTAACGCTCTACTGTTCCGACAGTTTATTTAGTGATTAAGTTAGCTCACGTAACCCTCTACTGTTCCCACAGATTATTTAGTGATTAAGTTAGCCCCATAACCCTCTACTGTTCCCACAGATTATTTAGTGATTAAGTTAGCCCAGTAACCCTCTACTGTTCCCACAGTTTATTTAGTGATTAAGTTAGCCCTGTAACGCTCTACTGTTCCCACAGATTATTTAGTGATTAAGTTAGCCCCGTAATGCTCTACTGTTCCCACAGATTATTTAATGATTAAGTTAGCCCCGTAGCCCTCTACTGTTCCCACAGATTATTTAGTGATTAAGTTAGCCCCGTAACGCTCTACTGTTCCCACAGATTATTTAGTGATTAAGTTAGCCCCGTAGCCCTCTACTGTTCCCACAGATTATTTAGTGATTAAGTTAGCCCCATAACCCTCTACTGTTCCCACAGATTATTTAGTGATTAAGTTAGCCCCGTAACGCCCTACTGTTCCCACAAATTATTTAGTGATTAAATTAGCCCCGTAACCCTCTACTGTTCCCACAGTTTATTTAGTGATTAAATAAGCCCTGTAACGCTCTACTGTTCCCACAGTATATTTAGTGATTAAGTTAGCCCTGTAACGCTCTACTGTTCCCACAGTTTATTTAGTGATTAAGTTAGCCCTGTAACGCTCTACTGTTCCCACAGATTATTTAGTGATTAAGTTAGCCCTGTAACGCTCTACTGTTCCCACAGATTATTTAGTGATTAAGTTAGCCCTGTAACGCTCTACTGTTCCCACAGTATATTTAGTGATTAAGTTAGCCCTGTAACGCTCTACTGTTCCCACAGTTTATTTAGTGATTAAGTTAGCTCACATAACCCTCTACTGTTCCCACAGTTTATTTAGTGATTAAGTAAGCCCCATACACCTCTACTGTTCCCACAGTTTATTTAGTGATTAAGTTAGAACCCCATACACCTCTACTGTTCCCACAGTTTATTTAGTGATTAAGTTAGCCCCGTAATGCTCTACTGTTCCCACAGTTTATTTAGTGATTAAGTTAGCCCTGTAACGCTCTACTGTTCCCAGAGATTATTTAGTGATTAAGTTAGCCCCGTAGCCCTCTACTGTTCCCACAGTTTATTTAGTGATTAAGTTAGCCCCATACACCTCTACTGTTCCCACAGTTTATTTAGAGATTAAATTAGCCCTGTAATGCTCTACTGTTCCCACAGATTATTTAGTGATTAAGACCCCATACACCTCTACTGTTCCCACAGTTTATTTAGTGATTAAATTAGCCCCGTAACGCTCTACTGTTCCCACAGATTATTTAGTGATTAAGTTAGCCGCATAACGCTCTACTGTTCCCACAGTTTATTTAGTGATTAAGTTAGCTCACGTAACCCTCTACTGTCCCCACAGTTTATTTAGTGATTAAGTTAGCTCACGTAACCCTCTACTGTACCCACAGTTTATTTAGTGATTAAGTTAGCCCCGTAACGCTCTACTGTCCCCAAAGTTTATTTAGTGATTAAGTTAGCTCACATAACCCTCTACTGTTCCCACAGATTATTTAGTGATTAAATTAGCCCTGTTACGCTCTACTGTTCCCACAGTTTATTTAGTGATTAATTTAGCTCACGTAACCCTCTACTGTTCCCACATTTTATTTAGTGATTAAGTTAGCTAACCCCATAACCCTCTACTGTTCCCACAGTTTATTTAGTGATTAAGTTAGCTCACGTAACCCTCTAATGTTCCCACAGTTTATTTAGTGATTAAGTTAGCTCACGTAGCCCTCTACTGTTCACACAGTTTATTTAGTGATTAAGTTAGCCCCATACACCTCTACTGTTCCCACAGTATATTTAGTGATTAAGTTAGCCCCGTAACGCTCTACTGTTCCGACAGTTTATTTAGTGATTAAGTTAGCTCACGTAACCCTCTACTGTTCCCACAGATTATTTAGTGATTAAGTTAGCCCCATAACCCTCTACTGTTCCCACAGATTATTTAGTGATTAAGTTAGCCCAGTAACCCTCTACTGTTCCCACAGTTTATTTAGTGATTAAGTTAGCCCTGTAACGCTCTACTGTTCCCACAGATTATTTAGTGATTAAGTTAGCCCCGTAATGCTCTACTGTTCCCACAGATTATTTAATGATTAAGTTAGCCCCGTAGCCCTCTACTGTTCCCACAGATTATTTAGTGATTAAGTTAGCCCTGTAACGCTCTACTGTTCCCACAGATTATTTAGTGATTAAGTTAGCCCCGTAGCCCTCTACTGTTCCCACAGATTATTTAGTGATTAAGTTAGCCCCATAACCCTCTACTGTTCCCACAGATTATTTAGTGATTAAGTTAGCCCCGTAACGCCCTACTGTTCCCACAAATTATTTAGTGATTAAATTAGCCCCGTAACCCTCTACTGTTCCCACAGTTTATTTAGTGATTAAATAAGCCCTGTAACGCTCTACTGTTCCCACAGTATATTTAGTGATTAAGTTAGCCCTGTAACGCTCTACTGTTCCCACAGTTTATTTAGTGATTAAGTTAGCCCTGTAACGCTCTACTGTTCCCACAGATTATTTAGTGATTAAGTTAGCCCTGTAACGCTCTACTGTTCCCACAGATTATTTAGTGATTAAGTTAGCCCTGTAACGCTCTACTGTTCCCACAGTTATTTAGTGATTAAGTTAGCCCTGTAACGCTCTACTGTTCCCACAGTTTATTTAGTGATTAAGTTAGCTCACATAACCCTCTACTGTTCCCACAGTTTATTTAGTGATTAAGTAAGCCCCATACACCTCTACTGTTCCCACAGTTTATTTAGTGATTAAGTTAGAACCCCATACACCTCTACTGTTCCCACAGTTTATTTAGTGATTAAGTTAGCCCCATAACGCTCTACTGTTCCCACAGTTTATTTAGTGATTAAGTTAGCCCTGTAACGCTCTACTGTTCCCAGAGATTATTTAGTGATTAAGTTTTAGCCCTCTACTGTTCCCACAGTTTATTTAGTGATTAAGTTAGCCCCATACACCTCTAATGTTCCCACAGTTTATTTAGTGATTAAATTAGCCCTGTAATGCTCTACTGTTCCCACAGATTATTTAGTGATTAAGACCCCATACACCTCTACTGTTCCCACAGTTTATTTAGTGATTAAATTAGCCCCGTAACGCTCTACTGTTCCCACAGATTATTTAGTGATTAAGTTAGCCCCATAACGCTCTACTGTTCCCACAGTTTATTTAGTGATTAAGTTAGCTCACGTAACCCTCTACTGTCCCCACAGTTTATTTAGTGATTAAGTTAGCTCACGTAACCCTCTACTGTACCCACAGTTTATTTAGTGATTAAGTTAGCCCCGTAACGCTCTACTGTCCCCAAAGTTTATTTAGTGATTAAGTTAGCTCACATAACCCTCTACTGTTCCCACAGATTATTTAGTGATTAAATTAGCCCTGTTACGCTCTACTGTTCCCACAGTTTATTTAGTGATTAATTTAGCTCACGTAACCCTCTACTGTTCCCACATTTTATTTAGTGATTAAGTTAGCTAACCCCATAACCCTCTACTGTTCCCACAGTTTATTTAGTGATTAAGTTAGCTCACGTAACCCTCTAATGTTCCCACAGTTTATTTAGTGATTAAGTTAGCTCACGTAGCCCTCTACTGTTCCCACAGTATATTTAGTGATTAAGTTAGCCCCGTAACGCTCTACTGTTCCGACAGTTTATTTAGTGATTAAGTAAGCTCACGTAACCCTCTACTGTTCCCACAGTTTATTTAGTGATTAAGTTAGCTTACATAACCCTCTACTGTTCCCACAGATTATTTAGTGATTAAATTAGCCCCGTAAAGTTCTACTGTTCCCACAGTTTATTTAGTGATTAAGTTAGCCCTGTAACCCTCTACTGTTCACACAGTTTATTTAGTGATTAAGTTAGCTCACGTAACCCTCTAATGTTCCCACAGTTTATTTAGTGATTAAGTTAGCTTACATAACCCTCTACTGTTCCCACAGTTTATTTAGTGATTAAGTTAGCCCCGTAGCCCTCTACTGTTCCCACAGTTTATTTAGTGATTAAGTTAGCCCTGTAACCCTCTACTGTTCCCACAATTTATTTAGTGATTAAGTTAGCTCACGTAACCCTCTACTGTTCCCACAATTTATTTAGTGATTAAGTTAGCCCCATACACTTCTAATGTTCCCCCAGTATATTTAGTGATTAAGTTAGCCCTGTAACCCTCTACTGTTCACACAGTTTATTTAGTGATTAAGTTAGCTCACGTAACCCTCTACTGTTCACACAGTTTATTTAGTGATTAAGTTAGCTCACGTAACCCTCTAATGTTCCCACAGTTTATTTAGTGATTAAGTTAGCTTACATAACCCTCTACTGTTCCCACAGTTTATTTAGTGATTAAGTTAGCCCCATAACCCTCTAATGTTCCCACAATTTATTTAATGATTAAGTTAGCCCCAAACAACTCTAATGATCCCACAGTATATTTAGTGATTAAGTTAGCCCCATAACCCTCTAATGTTCCCACAATTTATTTAGTGATTAAGTTAGCCCCATACACCTCTAATGTTCCCACAGTATATTTAGTGATTAAGTTAGCCCCATAACCCTCTAAAGTTCCCACAGATTATTTAGTGATTAAGTTAGCCCCGTAGCCCTCTACTGTTCCCACAGTTTATTTAGTGATTAAGTTAGCCCCATAACCCTCTAATGTTCCCACAATTTATTTAATGATTAAGTTAGCCCCAAACACCTCTAATGACCCACAGTATATTTAGTGATTAAGTTAGCCCCATAACCCTCTAATGTTCCCACAATTTATTTTGTGATTAAGTTAGCCCCATACACCTCTAATGTTCCCACAGTATATTTAGTGATTAAGTTAGCCCCATAACCCTCTAAAGTTCCCACAGATTATTTAGTGATTAAGTTAGCCCCGTAGCCCTCTACTGTTCCCACAGTTTATTTAGTGATTAAGTTAGCCCTGTAACCCTCTACTGTTCCCACAATTTATTTAGTGATTAAGTTAGCTCACGTAACCCTCTACTGTTCCCACAGTTTATTTAGTGATTAAGTTAGCTCACGTAGCCCTCTACTGTTCCCACAGTTTATTTAGTGATTAAGTTAGCTCACGTAGCCCTCTACTGTTCCCACAGTTTATTTAGTGATTAAATTAGCCCCGTAACCCTCTACTCTTCCCACAGTTTATTTAGTGATTAAGTTAGCTCACGTAACCCTCTACTGTTCCCACAGTTTATTTAGTGATTAAGTTAGCTCATGTAGCCCTCTACTGTTCCCACAGTTTATTTAGTGATTAAGTTAGCTCACATAACCCTCTACTGTTCCCACAGATTATTTAGTGATTAAGTTAGCCCCGTAAAGCTCTACTGTTCCCACAGTTTATTTAGTGATTAAGTTAGCCCCATAACCCTCTACTGTTCACACAGTTTATTTAGTGATTAAGTTAGCTCACGTAACCCTCTAATGTTCCCACAGTTTATTTAGTGATTAAGTTAGCTCACATAACCCTCTACTGTTCCCACAGATTATTTAGTGATTAAGTTAGCCCCGTAAAGCTCTACTGTTCCCACAGTTTATTTAGTGATTAAGTTAGCCCCATAACCCTCTAATGTTCCCACAATTTATTTAATGATTAAGTTAGCCCCAAACAACTCTAATGATCCCACAGTATATTTAGTGATTAAGTTAGCCCCATAACCCTCTAATGTTCCCACAATTTATTTAGTGATTAAGTTAGCCCCATACACCTCTAATGTTCCCACAGTATATTTAGTGATTAAGTTAGCCCCATAACCCTCTAAAGTTCCCACAGATTATTTAGTGATTAAGTTAGCCCCGTAGCCCTCTACTGTTCCCACAGTTTATTTAGTGATTAAGTTAGCCCCATAACCCTCTAATGTTCCCACAATTTATTTAATGATTAAGTTAGCCCCAAACACCTCTAATGACCCACAGTATATTTAGTGATTAAGTTAGCCCCATAACCCTCTAATGTTCCCACAATTTATTTTGTGATTAAGTTAGCCCCATACACCTCTAATGTTCCCACAGTATATTTAGTGATTAAGTTAGCCCCATAACCCTCTAAAGTTCCCACAGATTATTTAGTGATTAAGTTAGCCCCGTAGCCCTCTACTGTTCCCACAGTTTATTTAGTGATTAAGTTAGCCCTGTAACCCTCTACTGTTCCCACAATTTATTTAGTGATTAAGTTAGCTCACGTAACCCTCTACTGTTCCCACAGTTTATTTAGTGATTAAGTTAGCTCACGTAGCCCTCTACTGTTCCCACAGTTTATTTAGTGATTAAGTTAGCTCACGTAGCCCTCTACTGTTCCCACAGTTTATTTAGTGATTAAATTAGCCCCGTAACCCTCTACTCTTCCCACAGTTTATTTAGTGATTAAGTTAGCTCACGTAACCCTCTACTGTTCCCACAGTTTATTTAGTGATTAAGTTAGCTCATGTAGCCCTCTACTGTTCCCACAGTTTATTTAGTGATTAAGTTAGCTCACATAACCCTCTACTGTTCCCACAGATTATTTAGTGATTAAGTTAGCCCCGTAAAGCTCTACTGTTCCCACAGTTTATTTAGTGATTAAGTTAGCCCCATAACCCTCTACTGTTCACACAGTTTATTTAGTGATTAAGTTAGCTCACGTAACCCTCTAATGTTCCCACAGTTTATTTAGAGATTAAGTTAGCTCACGTGGCCCTCTACTGTTCCCACAGTATATTTAGTGATTAAGTTAGCCCCATACACCTCTACTGTTCCCACAGTTTATTTAGTGATTAAGTTAGTCCCATAACCCTCTACTGTTCCCACAGATTATTTAGTGATTAAGTTAGCCCCGTAGCCCTCTACTGTTCCCACAGTTTATTTAGTGATTAAGTTAGCCCTGTAACCCTCTACTGTTCCCACAATTTATTTAGTGATTAAGTCAGCCCCATAACCCTCTACTGTTCCCACAGTTTATTTAGTGATTAAGTTAGCCCCATAACCCTCTAATGTTCCCACAATTTATTTAATGATTAAGTTAGCCCCAAACACCACTAATGATCCCACAGTATATTTAGTGATTAAGTTAGCCCCATAACCCTCTAATGTTCCCACAATTTATTTAGTGATTAAGTTAGCCCCATACACCTCTAATGTTCCCACAGTATATTTAGTGATTAAGTTAGCCCCATAACCCTCTAAAGTTCCCACAGATTATTTAGTGATTAAGTTAGCCCCGTAGCCCTCTACTGTTCCCACAGTTTATTTAGTGATTAAGTTAGCCCTGTAACCCTCTACTGTTCCCACAATTTATTTAGTGATTAAGTTAGCTCACGTAACCCTCTACTGTTCCCACAGTTTATTTAGTGATTAAGTTAGCTCACGTAGCCCTCTACTGTTCCCACAGTTTATTTAGTGATTAAGTTAGCTCACGTAGCCCTCTACTGTTCCCACAGTTTATTTAGTGATTAAATTAGCCCCGTAACCCTCTACTCTTCCCACAGTTTATTTAGTGATTAAGTTAGCTCACGTAACCCTCTACTGTTCCCACAGTTTATTTAGTGATTAAGTTAGCTCATGTAGCCCTCTACTGTTCCCACAGTTTATTTAGTGATTAAGTTAGCTCACATAACCCTCTACTGTTCCCACAGATTATTTAGTGATTAAGTTAGCCCCGTAAAGCTCTACTGTTCCCACAGTTTATTTAGTGATTAAGTTAGCCCCATAACCCTCTACTGTTCACACAGTTTATTTAGTGATTAAGTTAGCTCACGTAACCCTCTAATGTTCCCACAGTTTATTTAGAGATTAAGTTAGCTCACGTAGCCCTCTACTGTTCCCACAGTATATTTAGTGATTAAGTTAGCCCCATACACCTCTACTGTTCCCACAGTTTATTTAGTGATTAAGTTAGTCCCATAACCCTCTACTGTTCCCACAGATTATTTAGTGATTAAGTTAGCCCCGTAGCCCTCTACTGTTCCCACAGTTTATTTAGTGATTAAGTTAGCCCTGTAACCCTCTACTGTTCCCACAATTTATTTAGTGATTAAGTTAGCTCACGTAACCCTCTAATGTTCCCACAGTTTATTTAGTGATTAGGTTAGCTCACGTAGCCCTCTACTGTTCCCGCAGTTTATTTAGTGATTAAGTTAGCCCCGTAACCCTCTACTGCTCCTAAGTTAGCCCTGTAGCCCTGTAAATGTAATGTAAATGTAAATGTAACCCTCTACTGCTCCCACAGTATATTTAGTGATTAAGTTAGCCCCGTAACCCTCTACTGTTCCCACAGTTTATTTAGTGATTAAGTTAGCCCCGTAACCCTCTACTGTTCCCACAGTTTATTTAGTGATTAAGTTAGCTAACCCCATAACCCTCTACTGTTCCCACAGTTTATTTAGTGATTAAGTTAGCCCTGTAACCCTCTACTGTTCACACAGTTTATTTAGTGATTAAGTTAGCTCACGTAACCCTCTAATATTCCCACAGTTTATTTAGAGATTAAGTTAATTCACGTAGCCCTCTACTGTTCCCACAGTTTATTTAGTGATTAAGTTAGCCCCGTAGCCCTCTACTGTTCCCACAATTTATTTAGTGATTAAGTTAGCCCCATACACTTCTAATGTTCCCCCAGTATATTTAGTGATTAAGTTAGCCCCATAACCCCCTACTGTTCCCACAGTTTATTTAGTGATTAAATTAGCCCCATAACCCTCTAATGTTCCCACAATTTATTTAATGATTAAGTTAGCCCCAAACACCTCTAATGATCCCACAGTATATTTAGTGATTAAGTTAGCCCCATAACCCTCTAATGTTCCCACAATTTATTTAGTGATTAAGTTAGCCCCATACACCTCTAATGTTCCCACAGTATATTTAGTGATTAAGTTAGCCCCATAACCCTCTAAAGTTCCCACAGATTATTTAGTGATTAAGTTAGCCCCGTAGCCCTCTACTGTTCCCACAGTTTATTTAGTGATTAAGTTAGCTCACGTAACCCTCTACTGTTCCACAATTTATTTAGTGATTAAGTTAGCCCCATACACCTCTAATGTTCCCACAGTTTATTTAGTGATTAAGTTAGCCCCATAACCCTCTAATGTTCCCACAATTTATTTAATGATTAAGTTAGCCCCAAACACCTCTAATGACCCACAGTATATTTAGTGATTAGGTTAGCCCCATAACCCTCTAATGTTCCCACAATTTATTTAGTGATTAACTTAGCCCCATACACCTCTAATGTTCCCACAGTATATTTAGTGATTAAGTTAGCCCCATAACCCTCTAAAGTTCCCACAGATTATTTAGTGATTAAGTTAGCCCCGTAGCCCTCTACTGTTCCCACAGTTTATTTAGTGATTAAGTTAGCCCTGTAACCCTCTACTGTTCCCACAATTTATTTAGTGATTAAGTTAGCTCACGTAACCCTCTACTGTTCCAACAATTTATTTAGTGATTAAGTTAGCCCCATACACTTCTAATGTTCCCCCAGTATATTTAGTGATTAAGTTAGCCCCATAACCCCCTACTGTTCCCACAGTTTTTTTAGTGATTAAGTTAGCCCCATAACCCTCTAATGTTCCCACAATTTATTTAATGATTAAGTTAGCCCCAAACACCACTAATGATCCCACAGTATATTTAGTGATTAAGTTAGCCCCAATAACCCTCTAATGTTCCCACAATTTATTTAGTGATTAAGTTAGCCCCATACACCTCTAATGTTCCCACAGTATATTTAGTGATTAAGTTAGCCCCATAACCCTCTAAAGTTCCCACAGATTATTTAGTGATTAAGTTAGCCCCGTAGCCCTCTACTGTTCCCACAGTTTATTTAGTGATTAAGTTAGCCCTGTAACCCTCTACTGTTCCCACAATTTATTTAGTGATTAAGTTAGCTCACGTAGCCCTCTACTGTTCCCACAGTTTATTTAGTGATTAAGTTAGCTCACGTAGCCCTCTACTGTTCCCACAGTTTATTTAGTGATTAAATTAGCCCCGTAACCCTCTACTCTTCCCACAGTTTATTTAGTGATTAAGTTAGCTCACGTAACCCTCTACTGTTCCCACAGTTTATTTAGTGATTAAGTTAGCTCATGTAGCCCTCTACTGTTCCCACAGTTTATTTAGTGATTAAGTTAGCTCACATAACCCTCTACTGTTCCCACAGATTATTTAGTGATTAAGTTAGCCCCGTAAAGCTCTACTGTTCCCACAGTTTATTTAGTGATTAAGTTAGCCCCATAACCCTCTACTGTTCACACAGTTTATTTAGTGATTAAGTTAGCTCACGTAACCCTCTAATGTTCCCACAGTTTATTTAGAGATTACGTTAGCTCACGTAGCCCTCTACTGTTCCCACAGTATATTTAGTGATTAAGTTAGCCCCATACACCTCTAATGTTCCCACAGTATATTTAGTGATTAAGTTAGCCCCATAACCCTCTAAAGTTCCCACAGATTATTTAGTGATTAAGTTAGCCCCGTAGCCCTCTACTGTTCCCACAGTTTATTTAGTGATTAAGTTAGCCCTGTAACCCTCTACTGTTCCCACAATTTATTTAGTGATTAAGTTAGCTCACGTAGCCCTCTACTGTTCCCACAGTTTATTTAGTGATTAAGTTAGCTCACGTAGCCCTCTACTGTTCCCACAGTTTATTTAGTGATTAAATTAGCCCCGTAACCCTCTACTCTTCCCACAGTTTATTTAGTGATTAAGTTAGCTCACGTAACCCTCTACTGTTCCCACAGTTTATTTAGTGATTAAGTTAGCTCATGTAGCCCTCTACTGTTCCCACAGTTTATTTAGTGATTAAGTTAGCTCACATAACCCTCTACTGTTCCCACAGATTATTTAGTGATTAAGTTAGCCCCGTAAAGCTCTACTGTTCCCACAGTTTATTTAGTGATTAAGTTAGCCCCATAACCCTCTACTGTTCACACAGTTTATTTAGTGATTAAGTTAGCTCACGTAACCCTCTAATGTTCCCACAGTTTATTTAGAGATTAAGTTAGCTCACGTAGCCCTCTACTGTTCCCACAGTATATTTAGTGATTAAGTTAGCCCCATACACCTCTACTGTTCCCACAGTTTATTTAGTGATTAAGTTAGTCCCATAACCCTCTACTGTTCCCACAGATTATTTAGTGATTAAGTTAGCCCCGTAGCCCTCTACTGTTCCCACAGTTTATTTAGTGATTAAGTTAGCCCTGTAACCCTCTACTGTTCCCACAATTTATTTAGTGATTAAGTCAGCCCCATAACCCTCTACTGTTCCCACAGTTTATTTAGTGATTAAGTTAGCCCCATAACCCTCTAATGTTCCCACAATTTATTTAATGATTAAGTTAGCCCCATACACCTCTACTGTTCCCACAGTTTATTTAGTGATTAAGTTAGCCCCATAACCCTCTAAAGTTCCCACAGATTATTTAGTGATTAAGTTAAGCCCTCTACTGTTCCCACAGTTTATTTAGTGATTAAGTTAGCCCTGTAACCCTCTACTGTTCCCACAATTTATTTAGTGATTAAGTTAGCTCACGTAACCCTCTACTGTTCCAACAATTTATTTAGTGATTAAGTTAGCCCCATACACTTCTAATGTTCCCCCAGTATATTTAGTGATTAAGTTAGCCCCATAACCCCCTACTGTTCCCACAGTTTTTTTAGTGATTAAGTTAGCCCCATAACCCTCTAATGTTCCCACAATTTATTTAATGATTAAGTTAGCCCCAAACACCACTAATGATCCCACAGTATATTTAGTGATTAAGTTAGCCCCATAACCCTCTAATGTTCCCACAATTTATTTAGTGATTAAGTTAGCCCCATACACCTCTAATGTTCCCACAGTATATTTAGTGATTAAGTTAGCCCCATAACCCTCTAAAGTTCCCACAGATTATTTAGTGATTAAGTTAGCCCCGTAGCCCTCTACTGTTCCCACAGTTTATTTAGTGATTAAGTTAGCCCTGTAACCCTCTACTGTTCCCACAATTTATTTAGTGATTAAGTTAGCTCACGTAGCCCTCTACTGTTCCCACAGTTTATTTAGTGATTAAGTTAGCTCACGTAGCCCTCTACTGTTCCCACAGTTTATTTAGTGATTAAATTAGCCCCGTAACCCTCTACTCTTCCCACAGTTTATTTAGTGATTAAGTTAGCTCACGTAACCCTCTACTGTTCCCACAGTTTATTTAGTGATTAAGTTAGCTCATGTAGCCCTCTACTGTTCCCACAGTTTATTTAGTGATTAAGTTAGCTCACATAACCCTCTACTGTTCCCACAGATTATTTAGTGATTAAGTTAGCCCCGTAAAGCTCTACTGTTCCCACAGTTTATTTAGTGATTAAGTTAGCCCCATAACCCTCTACTGTTCACACAGTTTATTTAGTGATTAAGTTAGCTCACGTAACCCTCTAATGTTCCCACAGTTTATTTAGAGATTACGTTAGCTCACGTAGCCCTCTACTGTTCCCACAGTATATTTAGTGATTAAGTTAGCCCCATACACCTCTAATGTTCCCACAGTATATTTAGTGATTAAGTTAGCCCCATAACCCTCTAAAGTTCCCACAGATTATTTAGTGATTAAGTTAGCCCCGTAGCCCTCTACTGTTCCCACAGTTTATTTAGTGATTAAGTTAGCCCTGTAACCCTCTACTGTTCCCACAATTTATTTAGTGATTAAGTTAGCTCACGTAGCCCTCTACTGTTCCCACAGTTTATTTAGTGATTAAGTTAGCTCACGTAGCCCTCTACTGTTCCCACAGTTTATTTAGTGATTAAATTAGCCCCGTAACCCTCTACTCTTCCCACAGTTTATTTAGTGATTAAGTTAGCTCACGTAACCCTCTACTGTTCCCACAGTTTATTTAGTGATTAAGTTAGCTCATGTAGCCCTCTACTGTTCCCACAGTTTATTTAGTGATTAAGTTAGCTCACATAACCCTCTACTGTTCCCACAGATTATTTAGTGATTAAGTTAGCCCCGTAAAGCTCTACTGTTCCCACAGTTTATTTAGTGATTAAGTTAGCCCCATAACCCTCTACTGTTCACACAGTTTATTTAGTGATTAAGTTAGCTCACGTAACCCTCTACTCTTCCCACAGTTTATTTAGAGATTAAGTTAGCTCACGTAACCCTCTACTGTTCCCACAGTATATTTAGTGATTAAGTTAGCCCCATACACCTCTACTGTTCCCACAGTTTATTTAGTGATTAAGTTAGTCCCATAACCCTCTACTGTTCCCACAGATTATTTAGTGATTAAGTTAGCCCCGTAGCCCTCTACTGTTCCCACAGTTTATTTAGTGATTAAGTTAGCCCTGTAACCCTCTACTGTTCCCACAATTTATTTAGTGATTAAGTCAGCCCCATAACCCTCTACTGTTCCCACAGTTTATTTAGTGATTAAGTTAGCCCCATAACCCTCTAATGTTCCCACAATTTATTTAATGATTAAGTTAGCCCCAAACACCACTAATGATCCCACAGTATATTTAGTGATTAAGTTAGCCCCATAACCCTCTAATGTTCCCACAATTTATTTAGTGATTAAGTTAGCCCCATACACCTCTAATGTTCCCACAGTATATTTAGTGATTAAGTTAGCCCCATAACCCTCTAAAGTTCCCACAGATTATTTAGTGATTAAGTTAGCCCCGTAGCCCTCTACTGTTCCCACAGTTTATTTAGTGATTAAGTTAGCCCTGTAACCCTCTACTGTTCCCACAATTTATTTAGTGATTAAGTTAGCTCACGTAACCCTCTACTGTTCCCACAGTTTATTTAGTGATTAAGTTAGCTCACGTAGCCCTCGACTGTTCCCACAGTTTATTTAGTGATTAAGTTAGCTCACGTAGCCCTCTACTGTTCCCACAGTTTATTTAGTGATTAAATTAGCCCCGTAACCCTCTAATGTTCCCACAATTTATTTAATGATTAAGTTAGCCCCAAACACCTCTAATGATCCCACAGTATATTTAGTGATTAAGTTAGCCCCATAACCCTCTAATGTTCCCACAATTTATTTAGTGATTAAGTTAGCCCCATACACCTCTAATGTTCCCACAGTATATTTAGTGATTAAGTTAGCCCCATAACCCTCTAAAGTTCCCACAGATTATTTAGTGATTAAGTTAGCCCCGTAGCCCTCTACTGTTCCCACAGTTTATTTAGTGATTAAGTTAGCTCACGTAACCCTCTACTGTTCCCACAATTTATTTAGTGATTAAGTTAGCCCCATACACCTCTAATGTTCCCACAGTTTATTTAGTGATTAAGTTAGCCCCATACACCTCTAATGTTCCCACAGTTTATTTAGTGATTAAGTTAGCCCCATAACCCTCTAATGTTCCCACAATTTATTTAATGATTAAGTTAGCCCCAAACACCTCTAATGACCCACAGTATATTTAGTGATTAGGTTAGCCCCATAACCCTCTAATGTTCCCACAATTTATTTAGTGATTAACTTAGCCCCATACACCTCTAATGTTCCCACAGTATATTTAGTGATTAAGTTAGCCCCATAACCCTCTAAAGTTCCCACAGATTATTTAGTGATTAAGTTAGCCCCGTAGCCCTCTACTGTTCCCACAGTTTATTTAGTGATTAAGTTAGCCCTGTAACCCTCTACTGTTCCCACAATTTATTTAGTGATTAAGTTAGCTCACGTAACCCTCTACTGTTCCAACAATTTATTTAGTGATTAAGTTAGCCCCATACACTTCTAATGTTCCCCCAGTATATTTAGTGATTAAGTTAGCCCCATAACCCCCTACTGTTCCCACAGTTTTATTTAGTGATTAAGTTAGCCCCATAACCCTCTAATGTTCCCACAATTTATTTAATGATTAAGTTAGCCCCAAACACCACTAATGATCCCACAGTATATTTAGTGATTAAGTTAGCCCCATAACCCTCTAATGTTCCCACAATTTATTTAGTGATTAAGTTAGCCCCATACACCTCTAATGTTCCCACAGTATATTTAGTGATTAAGTTAGCCCCATAACCCTCTAAAGTTCCCACAGATTATTTAGTGATTAAGTTAGCCCCGTAGCCCTCTACTGTTCCCACAGTTTATTTAGTGATTAAGTTAGCCCTGTAACCCTCTACTGTTCCCACAATTTATTTAGTGATTAAGTTAGCTCACGTAGCCCTCTACTGTTCCCACAGTTTATTTAGTGATTAAGTTAGCTCACGTAGCCCTCTACTGTTCCCACAGTTTATTTAGTGATTAAATTAGCCCCGTAACCCTCTACTCTTCCCACAGTTTATTTAGTGATTAAGTTAGCTCACGTAACCCTCTACTGTTCCCACAGTTTATTTAGTGATTAAGTTAGCTCATGTAGCCCTCTACTGTTCCCACAGTTTATTTAGTGATTAAGTTAGCTCACATAACCCTCTACTGTTCCCACAGATTATTTAGTGATTAAGTTAGCCCCGTAAAGCTCTACTGTTCCCACAGTTTATTTAGTGATTAAGTTAGCCCCATAACCCTCTACTGTTCACACAGTTTATTTAGTGATTAAGTTAGCTCACGTAACCCTCTAATGTTCCCACAGTTTATTTAGAGATTAAGTTAGCTCACGTAGCCCTCTACTGTTCCCACAGTATATTTAGTGATTAAGTTAGCCCCATACACCTCTAATGTTCCCACAGTATATTTAGTGATTAAGTTAGCCCCATAACCCTCTAAAGTTCCCACAGATTATTTAGTGATTAAGTTAGCCCCGTAGCCCTCTACTGTTCCCACAGTTTATTTAGTGATTAAGTTAGCCCTGTAACCCTCTACTGTTCCCACAATTTATTTAGTGATTAAGTTAGCCCCATACACCTCTACTGTTCCCACAGATTATTTAGTGATTAAGTTAGCCCCGTAGCCCTCTACTGTTCCCACAGTTTATTTAGTGATTAAGTTAGCCCTGTAACCCTCTACTGTTCCCACAATTTATTTAGTGATTAAGTTAGCTCACGTAGCCCTCTACTGTTCCCACAGTTTATTTAGTGATTAAGTTAGCTCACGTAGCCCTCTACTGTTCCCACAGTTTATTTAGTGATTAAATTAGCCCCGTAACCCTCTACTCTTCCCACAGTTTATTTAGTGATTAAGTTAGCTCACGTAACCCTCTACTGTTCCCACAGTTTATTTAGTGATTAAGTTAGCTCATGTAGCCCTCTACTGTTCCCACAGTTTATTTAGTGATTAAGTTAGCTCACATAACCCTCTACTGTTCCCACAGATTATTTAGTGATTAAGTTAGCCCCGTAAAGCTCTACTGTTCCCACAGTTTATTTAGTGATTAAGTTAGCCCCATAACCCTCTACTGTTCACACAGTTTATTTAGTGATTAAGTTAGCTCACGTAACCCTCTAATGTTCCCACAGTTTATTTAGAGATTAAGTTAGCTCACGTAGCCCTCTACTGTTCCCACAGTATATTTAGTGATTAAGTTAGCCCCATACACCTCTAATGTTCCCACAGTATATTTAGTGATTAAGTTAGCCCCATAACCCTCTAAAGTTCCCACAGATTATTTAGTGATTAAGTTAGCCCCGTAGCCCTCTACTGTTCCCACAGTTTATTTAGTGATTAAGTTAGCCCTGTAACCCTCTACTGTTCCCACAATTTATTTAGTGATTAAGTTAGCTCACGTAGCCCTCTACTGTTCCCACAGTTTATTTAGTGATTAAGTTAGCTCACGTAGCCCTCTACTGTTCCCACAGTTTATTTAGTGATTAAATTAGCCCCGTAACCCTCTACTCTTCCCACAGTTTATTTAGTGATTAAGTTAGCTCACGTAACCCTCTACTGTTCCCACAGTTTATTTAGTGATTAAGTTAGCTCATGTAGCCCTCTACTGTTCCCACAGTTTATTTAGTGATTAAGTTAGCTCACATAACCCTCTACTGTTCCCACAGATTATTTAGTGATTAAGTTAGCCCCGTAAAGCTCTACTGTTCCCACAGTTTATTTAGTGATTAAGTTAGCCCCATAACCCTCTACTGTTCACACAGTTTATTTAGTGATTAAGTTAGCTCACGTAACCCTCTAATGTTCCCACAGTTTATTTAGAGATTAAGTTAGCTCACGTAGCCCTCTACTGTTCCCACAGTATATTTAGTGATTAAGTTAGCCCCATACACCTCTACTGTTCCCACAGTTTATTTAGTGATTAAGTTAGTCCCATAACCCTCTACTGTTCCCACAGATTATTTAGTGATTAAGTTAGCCCCGTAGCCCTCTACTGTTCCCACAGTTTATTTAGTGATTAAGTTAGCCCTGTAACCCTCTACTGTTCCCACAATTTATTTAGTGATTAAGTCAGCCCCATAACCCTCTACTGTTCCCACAGTTTATTTAGTGATTAAGTTAGCCCCATAACCCTCTAATGTTCCCACAATTTATTTAATGATTAAGTTAGCCCCAAACACCACTAATGATCCCACAGTATATTTAGTGATTAAGTTAGCCCCATAACCCTCTAATGTTCCCACAATTTATTTAGTGATTAAGTTAGCCCCATACACCTCTAATGTTCCCACAGTATATTTAGTGATTAAGTTAGCCCCATAACCCTCTAAAGTTCCCACAGATTATTTAGTGATTAAGTTAGCCCCGTAGCCCTCTACTGTTCCCACAGTTTATTTAGTGATTAAGTTAGCCCTGTAACCCTCTACTGTTCCCACAATTTATTTAGTGATTAAGTTAGCTCACGTAACCCTCTACTGTTCCCACAGTTTATTTAGTGATTAAGTTAGCTCACGTAGCCCTCGACTGTTCCCACAGTTTATTTAGTGATTAAGTTAGCTCACGTAGCCCTCTACTGTTCCCACAGTTTATTTAGTGATTAAATTAGCCCCGTAACCCTCTACTGTTCCCACAGTTTATTTAGTGATTAAGTTAGCTCATGTAGCCCTCTACTGTTCCCACAGTTTATTTAGTGATTAAGTTAGCTCACATAACCCTCTACTGTTCCCACAGATTATTTAGTGATTAAGTTAGCCCCGTAAAGCTCTACTGTTCCCACAGTTTATTTAGTGATTAAGTTAGCCCCATAACCCTCTACTGTTCACACAGTTTATTTAGTGATTAAGTTAGCTCACGTAACCCTCTAATGTTCCCACAGTTTATTTAGAGATTAAGTTAGCTCACGTAGCCCTCTACTGTTCCCACAGTATATTTAGTGATTAAGTTAGCCCCATACACCTCTACTGTTCCCACAGTTTATTTAGTGATTAAGTTAGTCCCATAACCCTCTACTGTTCCCACAGATTATTTAGTGATTAAGTTAGCCCCGTAGCCCTCTACTGTTCCCACAGTTTATTTAGTGATTAAGTTAGCCCTGTAACCCTCTACTGTTCCCACAATTTATTTAGTGATTAAGTTAGCTCACGTAACCCTCTAATGTTCCCACAGTTTATTTAGTGATTAGGTTAGCTCACGTAGCCCTCTACTGTTCCCGCAGTTTATTTAGTGATTAAGTTAGCCCCGTAACCCTCTACTGCTCCTAAGTTAGCCCTGTAGCCCTGTAAATGTAATGTAAATGTAAATGTAACCCTCTACTGCTCCCACAGTATATTTAGTGATTAAGTTAGCCCCGTAACCCTCTACTGTTCCCACAGTTTATTTAGTGATTAAGTTAGCCCCGTAACCCTCTACTGTTCCCACAGTTTATTTAGTGATTAAGTTAGCTAACCCCATAACCCTCTACTGTTCCCACAGTTTATTTAGTGATTAAGTTAGCCCTGTAACCCTCTACTGTTCACACAGTTTATTTAGTGATTAAGTTAGCTCACGTAACCCTCTAATATTCCCACAGTTTATTTAGTGATTAAGTTAATTCACGTAGCCCTCTACTGTTCCCACAGTTTATTTAGTGATTAAGTTAGCCCCGTAGCCCTCTACTGTTCCCACAATTTATTTAGTGATTAAGTTAGCCCCATACACTTCTAATGTTCCCCCAGTATATTTAGTGATTAAGTTAGCCCCATAACCCCCTACTGTTCCCACAGTTTATTTAGTGATTAAGTTAGCCCCATAACCCTCTAATGTTCCCACAATTTATTTAATGATTAAGTTAGCCCCAAACACCTCTAATGATCCCACAGTATATTTAGTGATTAAGTTAGCCCCATAACCCTCTAATGTTCCCACAATTTATTTAGTGATTAAGTTAGCCCCATACACCTCTAATGTTCCCACAGTATATTTAGTGATTAAGTTAGCCCCATAACCCTCTAAAGTTCCCACAGATTATTTAGTGATTAAGTTAGCCCCGTAGCCCTCTACTGTTCCCACAGTTTATTTAGTGATTAAGTTAGCTCACGTAACCCTCTACTGTTCCCACAATTTATTTAGTGATTAAGTTAGCCCCATACACCTCTAATGTTCCCACAGTTTATTTAGTGATTAAGTTAGCCCCATAACCCTCTAATGTTCCCACAATTTATTTAATGATTAAGTTAGCCCCAAACACCTCTAATGACCCACAGTATATTTAGTGATTAAGTTAGCCCCATAACCCTCTAATGTTCCCACAATTTATTTAGTGATTAAGTTAGCCCCATACACCTCTAATGTTCCCACAGTATATTTAGTGATTAAGTTAGCCCCATAACCCTCTAAAGTTCCCACAGATTATTTAGTGATTAAGTTAGCCCCGTAGCCCTCTACTGTTCCCACAGTTTATTTAGTGATTAAGTTAGCCCTGTAACCCTCTACTGTTCCCACAATTTATTTAGTGATTAAGTTAGCTCACGTAACCCTCTACTGTTCCCACAATTTATTTAGTGATTAAGTTAGCCCCATACACTTCTAATGTTCCCCCAGTATATTTAGTGATTAAGTTAGCCCCATAACCCCCTACTGTTCCCACAGTTTTTTTAGTGATTAAGTTAGCCCCATAACCCTCTAATGTTCCCACAATTTATTTAATGATTAAGTTAGCCCCAAACAACTCTAATGATCCCACAGTATATTTAGTGATAAAGTTAGCCCCATAACCCTCTAATGTTCCCACAATTTATTTAGTGATTAAGTTAGCCCCATACACCTCTAATGTTCCCACAGTATATTTAGTGATTAAGTTAGCCCCATAACCCTCTAAAGTTCCCACAGATTATTTAGTGATTAAGTTAGCCCCGTAGCCCTCTACTGTTCCCACAGTTTATTTAGTGATTAAGTTAGCCCTGTAACCCTCTACTGTTCCCACAATTTATTTAGTGATTAAGTTAGCCCCATACACCTCTAATGTTCCCACAGTTTATTTAGTGATTAAGTTAGCCCCATAACCCTCTAATGTTCCCACAATTTATTTAATGATTAAGTTAGCCCCAAACACCTCTAATGACCCACAGTATATTTAGTGATTAAGTTAGCCCCATAACCCTCTAATGTTCCCACAATTTATTTAGTGATTAAGTTAGCCCCATACACCTCTAATGTTCCCACAGTATATTTAGTGATTAAGTTAGCCCCATAACCCTCTAAAGTTCCCACAGATTATTTAGTGATTAAGTTAGCCCCGTAGCCCTCTACTGTTCCCACAGTTTATTTGGTGATTAAGTTAGCCCTGTAACCCTCTACTGTTCCCACAATTTATTTAGTGATTAAGTTAGCTCACGTAACCCTCTACTGTTCCCACAGTTTATTTAGTGATTAAGTTAGCTCACGTAGCCCTCTACTGTTCCCACAGTTTATTTAGTGATTAAGTTAGCTCACGTAGCCCTCTACTGTTCCCACAGTTTATTTAGTGATTAAATTAGCCCCGTAACCCTCTACTCTTCCCACAGTTTATTTAGTGATTAAGTTAGCTCATGTAGCCCTCTACTGTTCCCACAGTTTATTTAGTGATTAAGTTAGCTCACATAACCCTCTACTGTTCCCACAGATTATTTAGTGATTAAGTTAGCCCCGTAAAGCTCTACTGTTCCCACAGTTTATTTAGTGATTAAGTTAGCCCCATAACCCTCTACTGTTCACACAGTTTATTTAGTGATTAAGTTAGCTCACGTAACCCTCTAATGTTCCCACAGTTTATTTAGAGATTAAGTTAGCTCACGTAGCCCTCTACTGTTCCCACAGTATATTTAGTGATTAAGTTAGCCCCATACACCTCTACTGTTCCCACAGTTTATTTAGTGATTAAGTTAGTCCCATAACCCTCTACTGTTCCCACAGATTATTTAGTGATTAAGTTAGCCCCGTAGCCCTCTACTGTTCCCACAGTTTATTTAGTGATTAAGTTAGCCCTGTAACCCTCTACTGTTCCCACAATTTATTTAGTGATTAAGTCAGCCCCATAACCCTCTACTGTTCCCACAGTTTATTTAGTGATTAAGTTAGCCCCATAACCCTCTAATGTTCCCACAATTTATTTAATGATTAAGTTAGCCCCAAACACCACTAATGATCCCACAGTATATTTAGTGATTAAGTTAGCCCCATAACCCTCTAATGTTCCCACAATTTATTTAGTGATTAAGTTAGCCCCATACACCTCTAATGTTCCCACAGTATATTTAGTGATTAAGTTAGCCCCATAACCCTCTAAAGTTCCCACAGATTATTTAGTGATTAAGTTAGCCCCGTAGCCCTCTACTGTTCCCACAGTTTATTTAGTGATTAAGTTAGCCCTGTAACCCTCTACTGTTCCCACAATTTATTTAGTGATTAAGTTAGCCCCATACACCTCTAATGTTCCCACAGTTTATTTAGTGATTAAGTTAGCCCCATAACCCTCTAATGTTCCCACAATTTATTTAATGATTAAGTTAGCCCCAAACACCTCTAATGACCCACAGTATATTTAGTGATTAAGTTAGCCCCATAACCCTCTAATGTTCCCACAATTTATTTAGTGATTAAGTTAGCCCCATACACCTCTAATGTTCCCACAGTATATTTAGTGATTAAGTTAGCCCCATAACCCTCTAAAGTTCCCACAGATTATTTAGTGATTAAGTTAGCCCCGTAGCCCTCTACTGTTCCCACAGTTTATTTAGTGATTAAGTTAGCCCTGTAACCCTCTACTGTTCCCACAATTTATTTAGTGATTAAGTTAGCTCACGTAACCCTCTACTGTTCCCACAGTTTATTTAGTGATTAAGTTAGCTCACGTAGCCCTCTACTGTTCCCACAGTTTATTTAGTGATTAAGTTAGCTCACGTAGCCCTCTACTGTTCCCACAGTTTATTTAGTGATTAAATTAGCCCCGTAACCCTCTACTCTTCCCACAGTTTATTTAGTGATTAAGTTAGCTCACGTAACCCTCTACTGTTCCCACAGTTTATTTAGTGATTAAGTTAGCTCATGTAGCCCTCTACTGTTCCCACAGTTTATTTAGTGATTAAGTTAGCTCACATAACCCTCTACTGTTCCCACAGATTATTTAGTGATTAAGTTAGCCCCGTAAAGCTCTACTGTTCCCACAGTTTATTTAGTGATTAAGTTAGCCCCATAACCCTCTACTGTTCACACAGTTTATTTAGTGATTAAGTTAGCTCACGTAACCCTCTAATGTTCCCACAGTTTATTTAGAGATTAAGTTAGCTCACGTAGCCCTCTACTGTTCCCACAGTATATTTAGTGATTAAGTTAGCCCCATACACCTCTACTGTTCCCACAGTTTATTTAGTGATTAAGTTAGTCCCATAACCCTCTACTGTTCCCACAGATTATTTAGTGATTAAGTTAGCCCGTAGCCCTCTACTGTTCCCACAGTTTATTTAGTGATTAAGTTAGCCCTGTAACCCTCTACTGTTCCCACAATTTATTTAGTGATTAAGTCAGCCCCATAACCCTCTACTGTTCCCACAGTTTATTTAGTGATTAAGTTAGCCCCATAACCCTCTAATGTTCCCACAATTTATTTAATGATTAAGTTAGCCCCAAACACCACTAATGATCCCACAGTATATTTAGTGATTAAGTTAGCCCCATAACCCTCTAATGTTCCCACAATTTATTTAGTGATTAAGTTAGCCCCATACACCTCTAATGTTCCCACAGTATATTTAGTGATTAAGTTAGCCCCATAACCCTCTAAAGTTCCCACAGATTATTTAGTGATTAAGTTAGCCCCGTAGCCCTCTACTGTTCCCACAGTTTATTTAGTGATTAAGTTAGCCCTGTAACCCTCTACTGTTCCCACAATTTATTTAGTGATTAAGTTAGCTCACGTAGCCCTCTACTGTTCCCACAGTTTATTTAGTGATTAAGTTAGCTCACGTAGCCCTCTACTGTTCCCACAGTTTATTTAGTGATTAAATTAGCCCCGTAACCCTCTACTCTTCCCACAGTTTATTTAGTGATTAAGTTAGCTCACGTAACCCTCTACTGTTCCCACAGATTATTTAGTGATTAAGTTAGCCCCGTAAAGCTCTACTGTTCCCACAGTTTATTTAGTGATTAAGTTAGCCCCATAACCCTCTACTGTTCACACAGTTTATTTAGTGATTAAGTTAGCTCACGTAACCCTCTAATGTTCCCACAGTTTATTTAGAGATTAAGTTAGCTCACGTAGCCCTCTACTGTTCCCACAGTATATTTAGTGATTAAGTTAGCCCCATACACCTCTACTGTTCCCACAGTTTATTTAGTGATTAAGTTAGTCCCATAACCCTCTACTGTTCCCACAGATTATTTAGTGATTAAGTTAGCCCCGTAGCCCTCTACTGTTCCCACAGTTTATTTAGTGATTAAGTTAGCCCTGTAACCCTCTACTGTTCCCACAATTTATTTAGTGATTAAGTTAGCTCACGTAACCCTCTAATGTTCCCACAGTTTATTTAGTGATTAGGTTAGCTCACGTAGCCCTCTACTGTTCCCGCAGTTTATTTAGTGATTAAGTTAGCCCCGTAACCCTCTACTGCTCCTAAGTTAGCCCTGTAGCCCTGTAAATGTAATGTAAATGTAAATGTAACCCTCTACTGCTCCCACAGTATATTTAGTGATTAAGTTAGCCCCGTAACCCTCTACTGTTCCCACAGTTTATTTAGTGATTAAGTTAGCCCCGTAGCCCTCTACTGTTCCCACAGTTTATTTAGTGATTAAGTTAGCCCTGTAGCCCTCTACTGTTCCCACATTTTATTTAGTGATGAAGTTAGCCCTGTAGCCCTCTACTGTTCCCACAGTTTATTTAGTGATTAAGTTAGCCCTGTAGCCCTCTACTGTTCCCACAGTTTATTTAGTGATGAAGTTAGCCCTGTAGCCCTCTACTGTTCCCACATTTTATTTAGTGATTAAGTTAGCCCCGTAACCCTCTACTGTTCCCTAGTATATTTAGTGATTAAGTTAGCTCACGTAGCCCTCTACTGTTCCAACAGTTTATTTAGTGAAAGTCAATTTGTTTTTAAAATCCTTGGGCTGTGTTTGGTCGTCCGTCCTCGTAGTTTACTTTTAATTCTGCAGTGCTGTGTAAAGCTGTGTACCGTACCCCCGGCTGCCGGCCTGGTCTGTGGTGCTGACGATGCAGCCTCACATCAATAGATGAGAGAGGTACTGGACAGAGCAGAGGAGTGCACAGGGCAGGGATTGTCTGCATCCCAAATGGAACCTTATTCACTACTTAGATCACTAACAGGGCCCATTGGGTTCTGTTCAAAAGTAGTGCACTACATAGGGAATAGGGTGCCATTTTAATGCAACCTGGGTATATGGAGAGCTCAGTGAGGCTCCACATTGATTTCTGCCCCCCTCTCCTCCTCCTTCTCCTCCTCATGTTCACCCCCTCCATTAGTTGTTTGTTGTCAAACATGAGTGGCCATTTGACCCATATGTCAGCCATACTGAGAGAAAATATATTTTAGATTCTCAGAGGTATTCAATCCACTCACTGTCTTCTCCTGTGTGTGTCCTGTACGTCTCTGGCTGTGTTGTGGTCCCAGGGTGCTTTGCTGCTCCAGGTCGGAGGGAGGGGACACACTGCGGCCATGAGGATCCACCCAGGCATAAATGTTGTTGGTGACATACCCCCCGGGGATCTGGCCCACTGAACAAACTGACATGGCCAGCTTCTTACAGCCTTTCAGGACCTGCAAGGAGGACAGGGGAAGGGATTCAATTCAGTTCAGTTAGAAACACTTTAATCATCGCAAAGGGCAATTGAATTTGGGCATGTGAGAGTCAGCAACAACAACA